>NC_056725.1:884860007-884902507 GCF_019279795.1 Protopterus annectens
CACTTCTTGTTGTCAATAGTTTCAGTCTCTTAGCTTCTGTTTATCTACTGTGTGAGTCTGGACAAGGCACTTAACTAAACAGTGCTCCTGAGTGTGAAAAGGTTTGTGTGGATTACAGCTCTGTCTGTGTTTACAAATACTTAACAGTGGAGGTATGAGAAGCTATTCTATTTGAGACCTTAGGAGTACAGACCAAAACCTCCTAGATATCTATAAGGCAAAAAAATCCATTGGCCAAAGCCTTTACTGCTTCTTCCCATCCCTATCCTGGAATTGGTTTCCCCTAACCATCAGAGAAGTAACACCAAAGCTTTAAAACAAACCATTTAGGAACATTTATACAGCACCTGGACTTGTCTCTGCAAAAACCATTCATGAACCCTCTCCACACAATCACTCATTGCTATCACTCAATCACTGTACTCACATCCTTCCTACCAATTCCCCCTATTCCCCATTACAACTCTTATTTTTACTAACTACCAGTGGAATGTAACTTAGTATAGAATCTCAGTACTAAACTAACCTGTTCTCAGTATCGCCTCTGTTGACTAAGTCTAATCTTTGTCTTTTTTTTTCTTACTAAGCTGTCCCTCACTCCATTTGTATCACTCAAAGACTCTGTTAATTACTATTATGTTAGTCATGTTCCCTAGAAATGTCATGTACAATACTTCAGTATGCAGTGTCCTCAATATATTGTTGTGCTATGATTTACCCACTGTATTGTTTGTTTTACTATGCTTTATCCACTGTTTTGTAATTTAACAATGTTGTGGAGCTTTTCTCCCCCGGGCCTCCTCTGAAAAAAGGCATTTGCCCAGTCTGACTTTCCCGGTTAACAAATGTCAAATAAATAAATAAATAAATAAATAAATAAATAATACATGATTTTGAACACTTCCTTCAGAAGAATGTGTTTCGC
Source organism: Protopterus annectens (assembly GCF_019279795.1). Taxonomy (NCBI): domain Eukaryota; kingdom Metazoa; phylum Chordata; order Ceratodontiformes; family Protopteridae; genus Protopterus; species Protopterus annectens. The sequence continues at coordinate 884,860,933 of NC_056725.1, forward strand.
TAGTTCCAGCAGGGAGTACATCAGTCCCTGTTGCAACAAGAACTCTGCTAATCCAATTCTAAAGTCCAGCTTTGAGTAGTTATTATGGTTTATTAAGCCTACATTTGCTAGTGGTATGTGCTAGAAACTAAACAAATCTATCCCATTTAGAAATTCTGTATCACTTCAGATGCCAGGCTTCTTTGTGAATAACACGTGATTAGCACTCTTACGTATGACTGCTAGTGTATGAGTACTAGACTTTGTCTTGAATGATTAGAACTGCAATATCTTTGGGATTTCTTCTTTCCCTGAGATGTACTGATCTTGTTGATGGTGTATACAAGTAAAGGGAGTGTGGAGTATAGATAACTCCTCTAAAAACACTTTTTTATTTAATTTTCACTTGCAAATGCTGTTTGGTTTTGAGAGACATCACTTGTTTGTGATTGTAGTTGTGTTGTGAAAGATTTATTAAGCTATGCTGATCTGTATTTAACACTGCATTTGCACATGTGGACATGGATACACAAATTATTTGTCAAAATGGAACTGCTGTTTAAAATGGGGCACAGGGAACAAGTACAAGGAATTATGATTTCTGTTCAGTTACAAAGCTGAAGAAGACAGTAATGTGTATATAGAATTTTTCATGCTTATTTATATTTTAGGTAGCAGCTTCTCGGTGAACTGCTGTAATGATTATATAATAAAAAGAAATAATGTTTTTGTCTACAGTAAAGCCTTTTACTACTTGATGACACAACTGGTTAAGAAATTGTTTTAGATTTGTGCTTTTATTTATTTATTTGCAGTTTCTTAACAGGGTAGGTGAAGTAGTTCAAAGACCCATTTCATTCACTACCTCGATACAGTAGAACAAAATAAATAGTCATTAGAGGAATAGTAATTAAAGATAGTATTGTTTAACATAGTACAATGTAATGAAATAGATGATTAATATAGTAAGTTACAGCAAAAATAATAACATAATGGAATACGGCGATAACATAACTGGATACTGTATACATTTTTAAGTAATCTATCTATCTATATATATATATATATATATATATATATATATATATATATATATATATATATATATACATAACACACACACACACACACACACACACACACACACACACACACACACACACACACACACACAGGGAAGCAACTTAAGTTGTACAAAAGCCAAACAAAAGTGTTTATTTTAAACAATAGATTAAAAGGTTTGGCCTGCTTCTCAAAAACAAGTACAATTAACTTTGCTATGCAAATGTTAACTTAGAGCAGTTGTAAAGGACTTTTAGGCTTTGATTAGCTGTTAGTTCCCTTGGAAGGTTATTCCACATGGCAGGTCCCATATAGGAGAAGGTTCCAAAGAACACTTTTTGCTAACATCAAAGACTGAACCAATGCTAATTTAATGAACATTAATCATACTTAGGAATGGAGTCCATTCCCACCATGGTATTAGAAATCCAAAAGACTTGGGATAAATTAGTGTGGGAAGGCTCTTTAACCAATTACGTTCTTGAACTATGGCTGAGAAAGTGTTAGGGCCTGAACATTTTAGTGAGTGGGAAAGATTCTTAGTTAGTGGTGAAAGTATCCAGTTAGGAGGATTTTCAAAATCAAAATAACATGCATTTAGATGAGCCTTTCAGTAACAAGAAGGAAATCAACTTGTAATAGGTCACAGTGATGCATATTCATGTATGGGAACTTTAAAATTTTATGTTTTGTGGTTGTAGTTTTTGTGTGTTCTGAGCTGAATGTAAGCTGAGGAGGGGGAAGACCATATTCTAGTTGTGGTATAACAATGTCTTTAGAAATGACTAGCCAGGCTTTGGGATATAGCAGGTGGAAGAGACAGTATCGGAGTTTCATTTGGGATAGAACATTTGAGATAATATTTTCTGTATGGAGGAAGAAGTTAATGGAGGTGTCTGGTTTATGGCCTAGATATTTCTGTTGACTAGCATTTAGAATGGCAATTTCACTGCTGTTTTTGAGAAAAAATAGAGGGGCAGGAAGCAAGTTTATCTATGTGTAGCAAAAACATTACATTAGTTTGGTAGCATTCAATAATAGCATTCAATAAGAGTTTGTTATTTAATAGTCTGGAAATTAGATTGGATAAACTTGTCTGAAATATATGTTGTAGTTACTAATGTACTGTACTGGATTCTATTTTTAAAACATTATCAGTGTACATAACCTGATTATGGTTATGGAGTTCAGAGGTTATATTTTTAATAAAGATGCTAAAGAGAAGACACACTAGCACAGATAAGATGAGAATAAAACGAACTCAAAACCAGATAAAAAATGAACACCAGTGGAAGCAATAAATCCAAACATAGGACCGTAACTGAGTTAATAGTTAAGCGCTTTCACTCACTTTAATCAACATGAGCTTCTTCAGAATAAACAGTTTTCCAGTTCAAAATGCATTTTTAAACTGTTGTCAATTATATCACGACATTCTTAAAGAAATCTAACCACTTATAAAAATAAAAAATGAATAAAATAGCCAATTTAAATACAATACTCTAATATGATGTATTGTAATACATACAGTATTAAATAATAAATAAGACACTTATTATTTGTACACTAAAATAATACGCAGTCCACATAATGAGCTACCTATTTCTAGCCATTAAGAAACATTTAATGTTAATAGTACCATTGAGGCCTGGAGTTTTGTCAGCAACCAAAACTATTTGCCACAGACTTTCTTTACATTCTAAGAAAGTCCTATAGTCACCTGTAAAAGGATCAGAATGAACCCTTTTTAATACAAAATAAGAAAATTTCTTGAAGAGTAAACATTCTGTTGCATGCACTGTCAAAGCATTAGTTCTATCCTTTTTTCTAATGGCTAAAACATGCTCATATATTCTTTTATGTAAAGCTCTAATAGTTTTTCCAACATAAAATTTGTCGCATGTATCACAGGTAGCACAGTATACAACATTGGTAGTGTTACAAGTGTAATAATCCTTAGCCCAGAACCTTCTCCCTATGTGTTTGAATTATATGCTGGACACATTACTCATAAATCTGCATTGTTTACATTTTCCACAGGAAAAACTGCCAGCAAGCCTAGATGTAGAATTCACAGCTATCATCTTATTATTTTCTAAAATATGCTTAATGCTGGTAGTCTTCCTGTAAGAAAAATGTGGGGCTGAATTTACAAAGGCTTTCATGGAGTGTAAGAACAGTGTAAGACTGCAGACAGGCAATATGTCTGCCAAGGCATTCAGCAATAGCCAGTAGGGGTGTGCGTGAGAGCTTCTAAAGCTACTCTTGCACGGACAGTGTTATGGTATGCAAATTACCTAATTTGCTGCTGAAAGCTATGCAAATGAGGTAAATTTGCGATCCAGGAATCACTAACCTGTCCGTGTAAGAGTAGTGTTATCTGCAGAAATGTACTCCGTTGGTAACGGAGTACCGTTCTGCAAATAGCAAAATGGAGCAATGACAGCTCCAAATAAAGGATGCATCCAGTTGAGGAAGCATGCCAATGGCCAAATATAGGACCATTGGCATTTATATGTGTTGCAAAAGAATAAAAATTAATACATTTTTTCCCCCCGATCTCCGATGTTTAAGTGTAGCGCAGCACCACGCAAACGTGCGGCACTCTAAAAACCAGAAAAAAATAAATCAAAGCCAAAAATAGGCATTTTATTAAAAATATCCATCTGCCATGCAAGTGAATGGCAGGCTGAAGACAACATGGCTACTGAGTAGTGGTTGCTAAGGGGGGAAGCTCAGTGTGAGAGATGTAACCAAGCATTAGTAGGCAATCCTATGCAAATGAGTATAAGGATAGTGAATCCCAATATTCCCTGCCATGTGAACCATGTCCCTAGAGTGTAAGAGTAGGATTAGGGGAGTAACAGAGTAGAAGATAGGTGACATCATGAGGGGGGTATGTATCAAAGACTGTAAGCTTATTGGAGCAGAGTGGCATGTGTTTGCTGTAAGCTACTCAGGACTGGAAGAGGGGTGTCTACAGTTGTCTGAACTGAAACCCAGAAACCAAAGGCGTACGCTGTGGCTACAACCAAGGTTTCTTGCAAAGACGCTTACACTGTGTGCGCACCTGTAAACCCATGTAAGCCCGTGTACACATGTGCGCACCCATGTAAGCCTGTGTAAGGCTGTGTGCGCGTATGTGCACCAGTGTAAGCCTGTGTAAGGCTATGTGTGCATGTTTGCGCTTGTTTGTGTGGTGCTGCCCCCTGTGGAAACAGAAAGGGAAAAGGAAGGAAAAGTACTAGTAGGAAGTTAACCAAGGAGAACTAGCAGAGCTGCCAGGTGAAATCAATCAGAATCAGCCACTTACACAGGCAGTACACTAGCCCAGCCCAGCCCAGCACTTAAAACTCTGCAAACAACATTCCCCCATGTTTTACTCAGAAACACTGCAACACTGCAATATACAAAGAGAAGTGAAAACTTAAAAAGCTTAACTGAGACAAAAAATGTTAGGGGCTGCCATTGCTATTATAAGGCAACATGTGCAAGATGCTGAGGGTGGTGCCAATGGGAATGCTGCTGAGCAACCCACAATGAGGAGACAGAGAAGAGTGTACACACCCAGGGTAACCTACCAAGGGCTAAATGAGCTGGAGATAGTGGAGCGCTATAGAGTGTACAGAGAGCTCCTGCAGCAAATTGTTGAGCTGTGCAGGCCACGCCTCACACACAGAGCCAACAGAGGGGAACCCATCCCAGTGGAAACCAAGGTATGTGTTGGCCTAAGAATACTAGCAACAGGTACCTTCCAGAGACCAACTGGTGATATGATGGGGATTTCACAGGCATCAGCATCCAGGGTATTGCACCAGTTCCTGAATGCCATGGCATCACATCGGTGATCATGTATATTTCCCTAGTTCCCATGAGGTATTGGCCAGCAATATGCATCTCTTCCAGCAAATAGCGGAATACCCTGAGGTAGTGGGTGCAATTGATTGCACCCACATCCACATCAAAGCACCAGCTGGTGAGCGGGGTAGGGCTTACATCAACTGCAAGGGCTTCCACTCCATCAACTGCCAGGTTGTGTGCGATTGCCAGGGCATAATACTGAATGTGTGTGCTGGCTGCCCTGGAAGCTATCACGACTCCCATATCTGGCATCTGATGCAGCTGTACCAGACATTTGCCAATGGGGACATCCCTGATGGTCAGCTAGTGGGGGATGCTGGATAAGCACTGGAGCCGTGGCTGATGACACCCATCAGAAATGCACACACACCTGAACAAGAACTCCATAATGAGGCACACGCACAAACACAAAATGTAATCGAGCATGTGTTTGGGATGCTCAAGTCATGGTTCCGGTGCCTGGACACATCTGGTGGAGCCTTGCAGTACTCACCAACTACGTGTACCCAAATTGTCATGGTATGTGCCATGCTACACAATATGATCCTGCGAAAACAGCTGAAGCAGGAACAGCATGGGGCAGGGCCAAACAGCCCCCCACCATTGCCAAGGCCTGCACAGGCACAGCGTGACTCGGAGGAGGAACAACCTGCGCCTGCCCCAGTAGGCAGAAGGAGGCATGCCCAGTATGCCTTGGCCTTGGCAAAAAGACAACGCATAGCACATACACTGGCTCAGTAGGAACCCTGGAAATGATACCTCTCTCTGACTCACACATAAAATAAAAGGGATGCCTAACTTGACACTTCCTGTTTCCAAACATGTATAGGGAGTGTAGTATGTGCATCCAACATAGGCAGCCCTGCAGCACCACCAGAGGCATGATTGCCATGTTCTAAACAATATAAGGCAGTGCTAAGCAGCATTTACCAATATTTAGTATATGTAAACAAAATTGGCCGTGCCAACTAGCGCAATGTTAGGCAACGTTAAGCAATGTTGGGCAAGGTCGGGCAAAGTTGTGCAAAGTTGAGCAAAGACAGGTAAACATGCTCATATCAGCTTTACTGTCCCTTAAGCAGTCTGGTCTGCCCAGCATGAAAATAAAAAGACAGAGCTCGAACCCAGGATACTGTGTACTATAGTCACAGTACTGAACCACTAAGCCATGATAGCATTTCAGTAGCACAGACACAGCAGGACAATTGTACAGTAATGCAAACACAAAGAAATGCTGTAACATGCCCCTAAAGATGCATATGGGTAACCTCCCCCACAGGCATATGCAGACAGAGAACATCAGGCCAGGCGGTGTGATGTGGGTTTTGTAGGCTATGAAGTTGCAATCTAATATATGTGGCATTGGACGCTAAGAAGTGTAGTACAGTAGCATGCCTCAAGCCAGTATGATATGCAACAGTACAGACTGAAATGGTGTACCGTACATAGCAGTGCAGGCATAGCAAATGTGTATAAGTGTCAGGTGAACCCCTTATCATATGTACACCCACAGTAACAATCAAGTGTGCCCCTGGGTAGAAATGTACAAAGAATAGCTCTCCATCCTGTATGTAGAAATGTTGATAAGTCTATGCAAAGTGTCTCATGGAAGCCCTGCAGGCACAGCATGATCCCTGTTGATCTATGACACAAAGGTGAGGCCTGCTGTAAAAATACAACTTGATTTTCCATACACATATAGTATAAATGTCTCTACTGGGCGTGCTCACACACTCCAACAAATGTAGTGGATTTCATTCAGCATCACACTAAAAGGTCATACTGGGCATGCTCACACACATGCCAAATACGGAAGTGATAATAAGGGATCTATGGACAAATGTGGATAGACATCTCTACTTCCAGAAACACATTCACAAAGTTGTCAGAAAATCATGTGATGTGTTCACACAAACTGCCAAGGTCTGTGCATGTAGGTCAAAGGAGGTTCCCAGTACTCATCAGTCATCAGACCTGTCAGAGAGTACCACAACACACTTGCGATGAATCTGAGTAGGCAAGTTCAGCAGCCAGAAAGACCACTGAAGGACCCCAACAAGAGGATTACTGGCCTTAACAGTTGCCCCATGCAACAAGACTGAATGTAACCCAATCTGTACTCTGTTGCATACTGTCTACTCATGAGATCTCTGCCCAACAGACAGGTCCATGTCATGGCTACACTCAGATCTGTTCTGAGTTACAGCTCAATGGCACTAAATATACAGACCCAACTGATATTGCCAACATCCTGGCAGATAGGATCAGTGTTAACTGTACCCCCCTCTCACCCATGAAAGAGCACATCTCTATAATGGAAGACTGCAAAGTTGCTGTCATCACAGCTGCACAGGTAAAAAACACTCTCCAAAGCCAGTATCACAGCAGCCATGGGACCAGATAACTTCACAGGCTGTGTTCCACACAAACCACACAATGAACAGGCACCACACTGCCATACCATGTGCAGTTATAGCCTCACCTCATGCTTTGTGCCTGTTGAATGGTGTACAGTGATGGTTACCCCACTACACAAGAGTGGAGACACCACGGACCCCATGAACTAGCACCCCATTAGCCTGATGAGCCTGCTCTTCAAGGCCTTGGAATGTATCATCATACAACATATAAAATATTACATTTGTAATCCCCAAACCATGGACCACAACCATGTTGGGTTTGTAAAATGCAGATAATGTCACATAAACCTGATAGATGACACTGAAGAAGTCAACAGAATCATCAGCAAGGGTAAGGTGGTTCACACAGCCTATGTTGAGCCTGCCACGGCTTACAACACCACCGCACACTCTGGAAATATAGGTAAACCCACTAAACTAGGTATAAATTGCTATGTCGCAACATGTGCTGCCCACAGGCTTACTGACAGAACACACACTGTGAAAGTAGCAGACTCCAAGTATGACTTTGGACCAGTGATGAGTGCAGTACCACAAGGTCCATTCCCGTGTCTTGTCCTGTTTAGTATCTACTTCCCTGAAGTAAAATTTAACATGGAAGGTATGTGGCTACTGAAGTTTCCAGATGACTACAAACTAGGAGCCATAATTGTAAACATTAAAGATGTGGACATCCTACAAAAGGGCCTCACTGAGACAGAAAGATGGCTATAGTCAAAGCCATGGGCTCCAGAACAATGCCAAAAGGTGCATTGTCATCCCCCTTTGTTAAAAACTCTGTAGCCAAAAACGACAACAGAGGCAGTAGTATACTTAACACTGAAAGTGTGACAAGAAACCTTGATTCACAGGTGGACACTGGACACAACAGTGATAATCACATCCCCACAGTAGTCAGGAAACCCTGCTATGTGGCACACCTCATCACAAAATGTGTCTCATGCAGAATAGAAGAGGACATTGTTCCCCACTACACATCACCAGCCTGAACATCAACAGCTATGTCACAGGATGTGTGGCCTAGTGGCTCTCAGGTCAAACACACATGTTCAGAGTTGCAGGTGCCATGTCTGACTCTAAGACAGTCACAAATGGCATCCCACAGGTCTTGGTCCTGGGACCCCACCTGTTCAGTAGACACTGCTCAGAGGTACAGGCAAGCACAGGAGGAGTATGGCTGAACAGGTTTGCAGATGACTGCTAACTGTGGTCCATAATTGACTCTATGGCTGACACACACATCCTCCAGAAGGGGCTTACAGAGACAGATACCTGGTGTCAAAACAATGCCCCAACAAGAATGCCAAAGAATGCATAGTCATCTCCTTTGGCTAAAACAAAGTGCAAACAAATTACCACATAGGTGGTACTCCAGTATGTATGGAGAAAGTCATGAAGGCCATGGAGACACAGTTATATAGTTAACTCTCCTTTGATGATCAGATGGCCAAAGTGTTTAGACATTCCTTCTATGTAGCCCACTCAATGTCACCTAATGTAACCCACTTTGTCTAGTCTGATGATGTCACAATCCTACAAATATACCTGTGGAAAAGAGAACTCACAGTAATGTGTATAGCGCATCATGTAAATGTGTACTCCTGTAGTAACATAAACCAGTTAGGTAGGGGTTTGAATCCTGCACTTGACAAATGTGTGTGTGTCTGCTTGTGTATGATCTCCTTGGAGAGGAGCAAACATTTTTGAGAGTAGTCAAACACCTTAAAAGTGGTATACTAATCTTTGTCAGATCTGATGATGTCACCACCCTACAAATATACCCGTGGAAAAGAGAACTCAAAATAATGTGTATAGCGCGTCGTATAAATGTGTACTCCTGTAGTAACATAAAGCAATTAGGTAGGGGTTTGATTCCTGCACTTGACAAGTGTGTGTGTGCTCTATGTGTGTGAAACTGTTGGTCAATGGGTTGTGGGTTTTGCTTTTACTACTGTATGACATATCAGTATGACACCAGTATGTGCATTGCACATGTGTGGTAGCTGTGTGGCAAATACATATACGTACATGTGACCTCAATTATTGCATGTGTGGGAACCCTGCTTTCTCCAAGAACACATCTGTCATCTTTTCAAGAGTGTGCTGCTGCTTTCCAGGCCTTAGGTCACATCTGTATGCTTGTGATGAGGCCAGCCACTGCAGTGATCCCTGGCCTAGGTCAACTGTGTCACACACACTCATTACGGTTTCTATAGAATTGTGTGAGTGAGGGTTTATGGCTGAGGTAGATATCAGACCTGTTCAAACGCAGCAGGGTCTATCAATGATGGTTATTCATTATAGGTGTACAACAACCTTTGTGGATATGCATGCAGACCCCTTATTGCTTATGTGATCTACCGAGGGATTTAAACATACCTTTGGAAATGTGATTATCAAAGGAGAGATGACGTACCACTTGGTTGCATGTAATGTACCTGTTCTTCATGTTGGTGGCTACTACCTATGTGGTACTGTGGGGATACTATGTTCTGTAAAGGTGGATGACTATGCTTTGGTTGGCTTATAGCTTTACAGCATGGGTTTGACAACAGGGATCTGTCTGTGTGATACCCTTGTGGAGGATGTGTGTGTCATCTGGAGAATGCATTGTAGGCCACAGTATGCATTACCACACATAGACGGACATATCCCTACTGTGATTGCTTGTACCTAAGAGAGCTAGATGCCAAACAGGAGTGGTCCCAGTAATGGGTGCAGGTGAATACCACTGGTTACTGGCATAGTATAGTACCTGAAGTGTCCAAATGTTACTGTGTGTCCTACATTTGTGTGTCAGTTATCAAGACATCATTTAATGATCGGTTATGGTCAGGCTGTTGAAGTTGTGTAAACTACCAGATTGCAAAACAATGACAGATAGTAACAATATCACCCACAGCACAGTGTCAAACCATGTCATACACACATGTGTAGTCAAGTTCCGAAATGTGTGTAGTACAATGCATACTGGCCACCAATCAAGGCTATGGAGTGTTACTGTGTAATACAGGGCATGTCACCCTGCCCATTTATCCAGTATGCAAGTATATGCAGACAGTGCACCTCCACCATGTTCACAAATGTACACCTGCAAATCTGTGCCACACACATCCCACACATACTGTCCACTCTCTAACACATGCTGCCAATACTACACACATCAGCCAAGTGGCACCTGGGCGGACGATACACATTGGAACTAACACTGGTGTAAACATTACTACATTGACAATCATATCTTACATGCATCATGCCTGCTCAGCTACACCTTCAAGCATATCATTACACTCTACTGCTGACAACTTGCTAACATTGCTATACTGCTATAAAGTCACCCTGTGCATCAGCACCATGTTAGTCTGTTCCTGCATTGATGTCACAGATGACAGGAGGTGGCACAGGATTCATCATATGCACGGGGTATGTTGTTGGTTTGCCAGCGGCCTACAGTGAGCCATACAATTGACATGTATGTGTGTGTGTGTGTGTGTGTGTGTGTGTGTGTGTGTGTGTGTGTGTGTGTGTGTGTGTGTGTGTGTGTGTGTGGGCCAAGAGTACTGGGCCAATGTTGATGTAATGTGTGCATGTATGTGGTTGCCCTAGGTGTCTTGTTTATGTATGTGTGTCTGCATGCACACAGTTCCACCGTGTGGCTGCCATATACGGGTCTTTGTGGGACAGCCACAGACTGTACCTGCCAGGCTTTACAGATCACCGTCTCTGGCCATGGATACAGTACCTGCGCCTGGCAGGGGTGCTACTGACACTATTAGGTACTAAGCCTAACTGGGTACTATCCCCAGAGGTAGATGGATGTACACTGGAGCCACGTCCCTGCTGGAACTGTCCAGAGCCACGTGCACGTGAACTTCTAGGATGGTCTATGGACAGCCCACCCCCAACATTGCTGGGGCTGGTACTGGCACTATGGGAGTGGCTGTGACTTGAGGGACATTCGCTCAAGAAAGACACGAGTAATTATCTCACAGAAAGAGTTGTCATCCTTCTTAAAGAGGTAGTACTGTAAAAGTCAGAAAAGGAATTCAAATAATTAATACGTTACTTCTATAAAAAACAGAATATCTAGTTTGTCAGTACAAAGGATGAACTTTCAGCCTCTTTCCATTTAAAAAACATTTTATATTTGTATTTTCATTCATTCCAAGGACTTTATGAGCACATAATTTTATTTGCCATTTGCCTCAACTGTCTCCAGTTAATTTTTGTAGTTCCCTCCCCTTAAGTCATCTGGTAAACACTTTGTGATTAAGAATAAAAACTAAAAACTTTTTATAATTAAGACAGAGTGTAGAATGTTTATATAAAGTGTTATTGTGGTCTTTAATTTTCATACTGTATAGATGTTCTTTAATACGTTTCTCCAAACTATGTGTGGTCATACCAATATAATAACTGGAACAACCCGAGCATAAAACAATATGAACTAAACCAGTTGATTTACAAGTTTACCTTTCTACAAATGTTACACATCCCACGACTGTGCATCCTCACCTCTCTTTCTGTCCGAGGAACCATTAAAAAGGTGTCAGATTGTTCTAACATTGTTTTAAAACACCTCCCTTTGTGGTAAACAAAATTGGGCTTCTAGCCTAAAATATTCCATACTTCACAATTTCCTTGTAGTATCTTTTTCTTGTTAATAATCCCCTTTATAGCAAAACTTATAAGGACATCAGAGGAATCTGAAGACTGCATTTAAGTGCCATCTTTCAAAAAGGAGATATGTGCGAAAACAGGAGGCACAGTCTAAGGACAGAAGCTTAACAGTTCAACTGTGGTGTAGATACCAGATGAATTGGGCAGGTAGGAAGGGAGTGAGAAACTGATTGTGATCACCTATCTCCTGAGGTGGGGCTTGTCCAGCTCGCTGCCTGGTTGACATCTGCAATAGTGTAGGTGTATGGCCGCAGTAGTATGATCATAGTGGCTATGCACTGCACAGTAGACCACCACATCAGCAGGGGATTGTAACTTGCGGCTGTATGCCTATTCTCTGTAAGCAGCAATGGCAGATATCACAGCCAGTTGTGGAGAGGGAATTAGGTGAGGTGGAGGGTTCACATGATCAGCATGCTCACCCACTCCCTAACACCCAACTCTCATCTATGAGATGAATGAATGGGATTGACCATACTCTAACCCTGGTCAAAAAAAGAGTGGACTATAAGGCTTTTGCCCTGCCTGGCCATTGCCCAGAAAGAGAAACAGATGATTACAATAGGTGCAGGAAGTGGAGTCACAAGTGAATCATGTAGAAAAAAAAGATTGAGGAGCTCAAGAAAGACACGAGTAATTATCTCACAGAAAGAGTTGTCATCCTTCTTAAAGATGTAGTACTGTAAAAATCAGAAAAGGAATTCAAATAATTAATATGTTACTGTAAAATATACTTATAGTGTTGATTTTTAATCCATTTCCAAAACTCATGCTTTAACGTTTTTGTTTTGTATTTTACAGATACACCTATGGAAAGATGGTGACAGGGAATGCAACAATCACACTATCACTTTTGCTTCCAAGTTATATGATGGTAGAGCAAAACAAGAACATTACTAAATCTTTTGAGGTAAGGACCGACATGTTGTTTAAATCCTACATAATAACTGTTGTCGTATTTACAGGTTAGATAACTAAAGAATTTTAAGTTTCACTTTCTGATACACAAGTCTGAAACAATAAATATAACATAGAATGGGACCTCAGCACTGACTTACACTAAGGAGGATGAGTAAAGAAATCAAAAACAGTAATTCATATAGCTGTTCTGTTTTTTAATAACTTAGATGAAAATGACACAGACCATTAATAAAGATAAGCCAAGAATAATTAAATGAGACTTTAAAAATGCAAAGTCATAGTCCAACTTTTTTTTTTGGTAGATAAACTTTGTTGTTTAGCTTTCTACATAAAGTTATTTGGATAGTTTTGGAAACTATATGGTCTGAAATTCTCTGATAGATGAGTACATGCAGAAAACAGTTTAGAGAATCATGAATGAACTACAGCACTGGCTGCAACTTCTGATGACATCACCACCTGACTGTGTGCCATTTTTAATGCTGTTATATAACTAGTGTCAAATGTTTTTGCCTTCCTTGTTTATATAATAGAAATCTGATTTGAATCAAACAGTGATGGCATTTGTAGGAAGAACTATACTGATGTCTGAAATACAAAATTATTGCAATTTTTAGATGATGAGCACAACAATGATGTGTTCTCACTCAGAAAATGAATGACTACAGTGCATAGTGAGGGTATGTAAAATAAGGAAATATTTAAATTCATATTAAGGACCTTTTTTCATAAACAGGATAGTGGTGTAGACCATTCCTGGGACAAGACCTTGTCATGTTGGAGTGTTGGAGTGACTTTTTTCTTTAATTATCCTCAGGCTATGTTGTGTGAAGCCTCATTCACTTGGCATGGTCATCCATTGTGTAAAGCTTGAGGTGAGGTACCATGCTGTTTATGACAACACTTCAAAATAACCTTTTGGGTGGATAATAATTGCGATAACATGAGAATATCAAGTCATATCTAAGACTTCATTCCATTCCATTCTCTTGATCTTGGTCTTGTCAAATTCAAGCAGGTCATACCTCTCAACCTCTAAGCAGAAGAAATCTGGACAAAGCCAAAAAAGGGGGAATAAAGGTCCAAAAATAGGGATGAGTTTTACATATTATTCATTAATTTAGAAAGTTTTAGAATAAAAGGTTTTGTGTCACATGCATTTTTTTGAAGAATACGAAGTTTCAAATGTCTGTCATTATTGACTTCAACCTTCAGTGATTTGCCAGAAAACCACACATTTTTTGAGGAACAGATCAAGAATGTTATTGTCTGTCTTTCGGCTTTTTACCGGTAAGGGGTCGCCACAGCGGAACTCCAGTCCACTAATGATTGGCAGTAGATTTTTATGACACGCCGAGGTGCCATCTTGACGCCCAACCTTCAATGAAGGCATGCCCATTTACGCATGCATGTCTTTTGAATGCTACCCAACTCTGGGGAGGACATGCAGACTCCACACAGAAGGCACTCCCAAGATAAGCCAAGAATCAAACCGGAGAACCTCTTGCTGTGAGGTAACAATGCTACCGCCATACCACTGAGGCAAAAATCCTGATATTCTGTGAGAATTTTGACAGTTTAGATGTATGCATCAGTTCTTATGGTCTTTCCCCCCTTATGTTTAAAGAATGCCCTGTAGTCCGTAAGTAAAATGAAATCATATAAGCTAAATTATGATAATACTTTGATTCTGCAATATGCCTGAGCTATAACTCCACTGTGAAATATGCTATTAGATCTCAACACAATGACTTCACAATAACATCAGTTAGCAATACATTGGATTATTACTTCACTAATATTAGTGTAAATGCTGAGGCTACAGACACCCTTAGATGTGTAATCTGCTAAAGTGCATTTCATGTTACCATATCTTGCTCATTAATCAGTCTCTATTCACTCTTTGTGAATTGACATAGATCATCTAGTAACCAAAGAGAATGGTACAGCTACACAAATATCCTGCAAGAAAAGTAGCAGGAATCTTAAGAAGTTTGGAGACACTGAAATTTATCTAGTCTGAGCAGCACAGCAGACACAGTCAAGTAGGAACCATCTGAAGAAAAATCCTCTGCTTTTCAGTGAGAGAGTGTGTCTATGAAGCTATGGTGTGTGTGTGTGTGTGTGTGTGTGTGTGTGTGTGTGTGTGTGTGTGTGTGTGTGTGTGTGTGTGTGTGTGTGTGATGAAGAGAAATGACAGCAGGCAGGTCTGTTATATGGAATAATGTGTAGTTCATGCATATGAATATGATGGTCCAGAATCATCATCATCATCATCAGCCCCCCTTTTTCCCATTTTTTTCTACATGGGTCAGGGTATCGTGTTAATGGTCACCAACTCTCTCGATTCAGTGCCACACTCCTGCCTTCTTCAACGCTTATGCCTAACCTTTGCAGATCTTCTTTCACACAATCCATCCACCTCTTTGCTGGACATCCTCACTTCTTCTTACCGTCTTCATGTCTGTTCCAAATCTTCCTCACCAGATTGTCTTCTGCTTTTCTACACATGTTCCCAAACCACTGTAATCTGTTCTCTTTGATCTTTTCTGCAATTGGAGCTACTTTGGCTTCTGCTCTTATGTCCTCATTTCTTCATCTGTCCCACAGTGTGCATCCTATCACCTTTCTCAGGCACTTCATTTACATCACCTCTAGCTTCTTCAACTGTTCTGCCTTTACTGCCCAGGTTTCTGTACCATACAGTAGTACTGGTCACCCCACTGTCTTGTACACCTTACTTTTCTGCTTCTTTGGCATTCTTCTGTCATAGACTACACCTGATACTCTATGCGATTTGGCTGCAGCCCCTCTGATTCTAGCTTTGGCTTCTTCATTCAGACTACCCTTCTCCTCAACTATTCCTCCTAGATACTTGATGCTGTTTACCTGTTCCACTATAGTCCCTTCTATCTCTACTCTCAGCTTCTTCTGATTTCCCCTATTTGCTGCCACTACCGCTGTCTTATCTGTGCTTAGTTTCATACCATGTGCCTTCAGATTTGCATTCCATTCTCCTATCCTTTACTGAAGTTCAAGCTCAGAGTCTATCTGCACTGCCACATTGTCTGCATACAGCAGCTTTGTTGATCCATCCCCTCCAACCTGTTTGCTAATGTAGTCCATCACCAGTATGAACACCAGTAGGCTCAGAGCCGAACCCTGATGTGGACCCACATCTACTGGGAACCCCTCTGTGAGGCTTAACTCAGTTCATACTTGAGTTATTGGGTCCTTGTACATAGCCTGCACTAATTCTACCAATGTTTCTGGGACTTCAAACCACCACAGTACTGCCCAAATCAGCTTTCATGGGACCTTGTCATGTGCTTTCTCAAAGTCTAGGAATGCCCAGTTGGACTGTCTCCTCATCTCTAGCTTCTTCTCAAGTATCTGTCTCAATGCAAATATCGGCTCCAGAAATCAGTTACTAAATCATCTCAATGCCTAGTCCTGAACCACTGTAAACAGCATACTCAAGAGAGCCACATGGTTTGAAAAGGGCACTTTCTATAATACAAGGTCTCCAGAACTCAGAAAAAGGCTAACCACTTACAGTAATTGGGTTAGGTCAACTACTATGGCAACAGCAAGACAGCTGTGTAAGCAATGAGCATGGCCTCATTATTACCTCATTAGCATGTCTCAGAATAACACTCTAGCTAACACTAGCACTGCCAGACCCGAAAACAGTAATTTTCTCCCTTGCAGCCCATGCATTGAGTTGGCAAAGGCATCCTTCAATAGTCACATTCACATCTACATACACACATACACACACACACACACACACACACACACACACACACACACACACACACACACACACACACACGCACAAACAAGCACATTCAAACACCTGCCCCCCACACAGATCATCCAACCATCAGTAAACAATCCTCAACAACACACAGTTGATCACACTTGGAGAAAAATTCACCTGTTATCCATGCATATTCTCTATCACACAGACATGCACATCCAGACTATTGATTCCCTGCCAAAGCCCCTTAGTATGACTATCCGGCCACACACACACACACACACACACACACACACACACACACACACACACACACACACACACACACACACACACACACACACACACACCACACTGTCACAACTTTGCCGAACTTAACTGCCCTGTGACTGCTTCCATAAGAGTGAATTGCTGACCGCTGTCTTTTGATGATGTTCACTTTTACCTTTAACAGTGAAATTTTCTCTGAATTACTCAACAGTGTAAATTGGGAGCTGCTGGAATTTCTAAATGAGAACACATGGCTACTTAGCATTAGCTGCTCCCACAGATTACTTCATTAGCATGAAGCTCTTCAAGTGAGACTGCAGTCTACACTGAGGCACCCAAAAGTGGGAACCTCAAAAGTAGGGCAATCAAAGAATCATAAACACGTACAATGACATGGAAAACAGCCATGTTAAGAATTGTCCTTCACAGTAAGTCTTTCTGAATCTCAGTCAGTTTTTCAAAATTTTCATAGGCTAAAGACAACCACAAAGCCTTCTTCAACTATGTCTGTAACATCAAAGGTTGTGGTACTTCCCTGAGCAGAGAGAAATAGCAAATCTGCTGGATGAAAATTTCAGCTCAAACTTCACCGCTTATTCCCCCCATGCCTCATCACATGACATACCTACTACTATAATCCCCCCAGCTATTAGCAGAGAGCAGGGCCTGATGGCACTTGCTAAAGCCAGAAACACAGAATCAATGGGCCCATACTATATCCTATTATGCCTCCTAAATAACTTGAAACATGACCTATTAGGACCACTTGAGTCACTTTTCAATTACAGCCTCACAAGAGATTTTGTATCATGAGAATGAAGGACTACAATTGTTAGGCCCCTTCACATGCATGGACCATCAACTGACCCCAGAAACTACAGATCAATTAGCTTGACTAGTCTAATATTTAAAGCCATCCAACAAATTTTCATGGAAATGATCAACAAAGGCATAAGCAACCTTAGGACACTGGAGCCAAGACAATTTAGCTTTGTTAAGGGTAACTCGTGTCTACTAAACCTGGTGGACTTCTTTGAGAAGGTCACCAAAGCAATGGATGTGGGAAAGATGGTGCATACTGCCTACCTGGACCTGGCTAAAGTATTTGAGGTAATACCCCACCTAGGTATATTTGACAAACTCAGCAAACTGTGCATAAACCCCTACATAACTCATTGGATTGCCAGCTGACTCACAGAGAAGAGTTAGAAAGTTAGGATTGGTGAGACCACCTCAGCTAAGAGATCATTCACCAGTGGGGTGCGACTGGGCTCCATGCTGGGACCACTTCAATTTGGCATCTACTTTTTGGAGGTAAAGCTAAAGTCAAGGGCCTTTGGCTGTCCAAGTTCACAGAAGACTGCAAATTGGGATCTATCATAGATTTCCCCATGACACAAACATGTCACAGGAGGGTTTAACACAGAGAAATGACTGGTGCCAAAGTCATGGATTAAAATTCAAAGCCAAGAAATGTATTATAGTACATTTTGGAAAAATGGTCACCCAGGCTAATTATCCCATTGATAAGACACCACTAAGTATTGACCCAGGGATCTGGGAGCAGATGTAGACAGTAATCTGCCTTTGACCAACATGTGGCCAAGATATTAAGAAAATCACTCTGTCACCCAGCTTATAAGCAAGGGCATGGCATCCAGTCCAAGGAAGTCATAGTGCCACTTTATTCAGCCCTTATCTAACGCATCATTGAGTTTAATGCCCCCTTCGACATATACCTGACCAGACATATGCAACAGTTGGAATATAAACAAAGGTTATTTACCAGGAGAATCCAAAGTATAAACACATTGTCCTACATGGATTGCCTTAAAGCCCTATTTCTGTATCTGTGTCCTACAGGTTATTATGCTACAATCTATACATGGCATACAATGCATCCTCATATCCAGCTCTGATGGACCTTTTGCACATCCACAAAACAAACACCTTCAGAAGTACTAGATCCAAGGATTTAAGTTTTGCTTACTACATAAATAGAACATGCTGGTCAGAAAGATATGTGTCTCAGAGGAACCCCATGCTCTGGAACAGGTTTCTCATCTATGTGAATCAGAGTTCACCCTGAGCCATATTTAAGCGTAACCTCGACCAATGGATGGGAATCCAGATCTGGCCTCCATGTCTCTGATAGACAGAGGCAGATAATAAATATGCCCAAGCTAACATCCCCTCCCCCGACATAACCGTTAGTGACTTCCTAACATAACCTTTCCTAATAAATGCCCATAATACATAGGGACACAATTGGGTTGGGTTGCATGTTTAGGCTTATAAAGGTCATGGTGGTCATTAGCCTAGTATTTACTCATGAACTTATGAAATTATAGTTAGCATGTAATACAAAACTAAGAAATTGCTGGTTATTGATAAGCATATAACTGAACTGTACTTTCAGAGCAATTGTACAATTGCAACATATTTCCATATATTTTAGTCACATGATGCATACATTTGTATAGAAATTTATGTACACTCATGTATCTATACACACTCATATGTAGGTATATATACATATATTCACACTTGTATGCATTTCAAAGTATAGTTAGACTTTCCATTTATACTGAAGACTTGTGAGACCACTGGGGTAGGGCATGTAAATAAACCCTCCAATGGCTATGGGTAAGGCAATGCAATGGGACTCCTCTATTTACTCTCCATCAATGGAAGGGATTCAGATTACATCAATTGTCATAACAAACGATTCCCATCATCTGAAATTGAGGAAATGCACCAGTACCAATGTTAGTCTGCTACACAGTGCAAAAAAGACAAGGAAAAATTGGGATGAGATTGTGCAACAGAGTGGTTGGTACATAAGTGGATACAGTGTGTTTAGGGATGGGGAACTGCAGGTGTCAGAATCCTGGTTAACTCATTCACTCCAATGGAGCTCAGGAAGTTTGTACTGTAACTTCCAATGGGCAAAACAGAGAGAGGTCTTTCTCTCAAGTTCAGTAAAAATTATGGTGTTCCAGTTTCCTAAGGTTCAGTCTTTTGACAGAATAAAATTATGTCCTTACATTTCAAACATATGTTCATATCTCTGGAACCATAGGGGTTATGAAAGAAGTGTAAATGGCAAACTCTTCAGCACAAACTATTTTATAGTGGTAATATTCTTTAGGTTCTAGGTCTTAAACCAAATTTTATAAGTCACAGTAAATACAGTTACTATTACATTTGTAATATTTTGTAAACAGCTTATAATAGCTCAGCAACCACTCAAGCTACATACTTAATGTTAGCAGTGTTTTACTCATTTAGGTGAGAGCTTTCATATGTAGCTAAGGTGTTCTGTATGTGTTAATTGGTTGTTGAGATATTTAGAAAAAATGTGAACATGATATCTGTATAAATTAATATCATAAAAACAACAGTTAATATCAATTTACTTGCACTAGACAGAGGTCAAATATTAATGCAGTTGAGTTTGCCATTGTTTAAGCTTTAAGATGAAATATTTTAAAATCTTGTACATATCAAGGTTTTAGAATAATAGCTGCAAATTTGAACAAGCAATATGTGATGCCTAGAGGCATCAGTAGGAGTTAACTGCAGATGCACCTGGAGGCATCACATGTAATGAGTTAAAAGATGAATGTTTTGTATCTATACATTTGCAGAATGACTATAATTTTATGATGGTAGATTTAGATGAATTACCTACAATAGAACAAGTGATCCTTATCAAGAAAAGACTTTCAATTAAAACTTCTCTGCTACTCAGATGCAGCACTGATAATGACTTCAACACTAAATGGACAAAGCTGAAGATTCCACTTCATGGAAGTCCCAAGAAACTATATAGTTTTCCTCCATCCTCATCTTTTAATCTAATCCCTTAGCAACAGTTACACCAGGACATGATGTTAATCATGTTAAGAAAAATTGACTTGAAATCTCAGGATATGGCCAAATGCTTTCAGTGTTAGTTCTATTTAACCCGACCTAAATAGCAAAATAATCCAACTAGAGCATGCATAGAAACCGGAAAAAAAACTTCACATACAGTTTTAGATATTATCATCACAAATATTCCTGACAAATGTCAGAAAGAAGATGGCAGTCCAAAAGACAATAAGTGATCTTTGCTTTGAAATGCCACATTGCTAATTCAAAACACATACTCGCTCTAGCCTAGAGGCAGTTTCTAGGAATGTGCTCCAGGAGACCACTGAGGAGCTTCACCCAGTTTCATCAGAGCTCTGTCTCTTACATGATTTGCTCAGAGTTATACATAAAGCAGATAGAGACTGACAAACTCAAACATTAGATTACAAAAACGGGACTGTAATAGCTCTTACCCTTAATCCTTTGTGGTAAGTGACAGGCCAAATTCATTCGCTATTAGTTTCATTTATGTTTATGGATGAATCTATAAAAGGGACCTGTTACTACAGTTAGAGAGTTTTGGTTAGGGGACATTTAGGTCAGATAAAAATTATCTCATTAAATCACTAGTTTTCTCTTAAAACATCTCAAAACCAGTAGAAAAAAGACAAAACCTCTAGAAAACATTTCTCTACACTAAATGTGGCCAAGAAAACTAAAGATCTTTGGCTAACAACAGAAATGAAAGCAAAAATCAGTGAGACAAGGCAAAACTGGAAAAATAACACAACACAAGTACCCCCCTTTGTAGCAGCTTAAAAAGACTGCTGACAAACTACAAATGTAACCAGTGCTACAAATATTGGAAGACAGCAACAAAAGCAACAACAAACCTACTTTGACAAACAATTTAGGAGCATGCACAGGATTTGGTTTAGAAGGCACTATTTATTTGATTTTTCTTTTGTAAAGGCATACAAATTAGCTGATAATGATGTATTTACCCATCATGGCTAACATGTCTCTGAATTGCAAAATACTAGAGTGTGGGAGCACAGCCTTACAGATCATGCTAGGCCCTTGAATCCCCAAAATGGAACAAACACAAAAAACCTCTGTGAAAACCACACCAGTATAAAAAAATAGCAGTGTGCCTGTTGAAGTTTCACATTCTCCAAAAGAATATAGTGGTGGAAAGAGCCTTTGCAGTATTACACAACAGAAAGGTGGTTAAAAATGAAAGTAGGACTCTCACGGCTTCTTGCCTGAAGACATCCCTTTATTTGTAAATACTACTTTACAGGCAGATGAGTGCTGCTCAGATAATGTGTTAAAACATGCACTTATTTCAATTGTTCAGAGATGGGGCATTCTTTGGGATGTCTGCCCTCAGGGATAGTGCCATCAGTGGAGGATGGCTCACCACTGGTGGTGTGCTCAAGAACACTGCTTTGCCAATACGTTTTACCCGTTTCCAAACACTTGTTTTAATTGCATCAAAGTGCACCAAACTATAGTTGAAAAGCAAAATCATGTCCATTCAAATATAACCTTGTACACTACAGTCTATTTTCTTTATTATAAAACCAGTCTACTTTCTGGAGCTGATTCTGTGGCACTATTGTGTACTTCTTCAGGTCTGTGGGGATTGGGTCTACATTCATGTGCCGATTCCTGTAGCTGATAGTTTCAATGTTAGATGTATTCATCTAAAATGGTTACATATTAATAGTCCAGGGTTGATTTAGTGTCTTTTTCACATTCCAAAGGCATGCAGTAGGTGGATTGGACATTAAATTGGCCCTAGGTGTGCATGTATATGTGGTGTGTGGTACATCATCGAAGGATGGTTGGGCCTTGGGCCAACAACCTAACTCTGTAAAACTTGTAACCCTTACAGAAATGAATACTAGAGAGTGCTCTTTCTGATGTTTTGAAAGGCATGGTGTGGACAAAAGCGAAAGAGAAAGACAGAGAGAGGGTGACATGGAGCACACTTGGTAGTTATTTAGCCAAATAAGAGGTATCCCTGTTCAGACTGTTAGTATTATATCTTCAATCTATTTTTTTCTTTTTCCATTTTACTGGAAAATATGTATATATATATATATATATATATATATATATATATATATATATATATATGCACATACAGAGAGAGAGAGAGAGAGGTCTTTCTCTCAAGTTCAGTAAAATTATTGTGTTCCAGTTTC
Organism: Protopterus annectens; assembly: GCF_019279795.1. NCBI lineage: Eukaryota > Metazoa > Chordata > Ceratodontiformes > Protopteridae > Protopterus > Protopterus annectens. Next base: position 884,883,960 of record NC_056725.1, read on the forward strand.
CTAAGGTTCAGTATGCAGTTAATAGAAAATTAAGTATTTAGGCCTGGTCGCGTCTGCCATTCTAATTCCTTCTTCTGTAGTCTGCCATTTCTATTGCCATCCAGGTCTTCATAGTGGATCTTATCAGTGACATGCAAAGTAAAGGTTTTGTGTTTAATGTTTCCCTTTTAGCGCTTGGCAAGGAGTTTTTAAGGGTGCCCTAATGTATGTTGGTGCAGTGATGTGCTATTCTGGTCCATAACTTATTTCCTATGTAAAAAGCTGAAGAAAGAGCACATTGTGCCCTGTAAACAACTGTAGCAGAAATGCAGTTACTGTATCCTATTCTGCAAAATTTGTTCTGACTGTTGGGACAAAAGAAAGCATCCTGGTTTCTCATAAATCTGCAACAGTTGCAGAAAGGTGGGCTGCATCGATAGATGCCTTTCCTAAGTTGAAAATTCTCTAATGGTGCTCTTCTTTCTACATAGTACCTAATACTCTTTTTTTATGGATAGTAAAGGCCAGTTTTGGGGAGAGGATCTTATTCAGAGTCTTGTTCTTGCTAGTAATGTACTAGTTGTTCTTGATTGCTCTCTTGATGTTGCTAAAGTCCAATGAATAGGTGAATGTGATGCTAGTCTTCCACCTATCATTATCCCTGTGTCTGGTAAGGCTATAGAGATATCTGTCAGTTTGGTCAGACATATGTTGGATTAATATGATACTGGGGCCATTATTTTCTTTAGGAGTAATAATGGGGTCTGGGATCTGTTTGATGAAATGGTTGCAATATCATCGGCAAGAGTCTTTTTGTATGTTCTATGATGTTTTCATGAATGATTCTTTTTCTTTGGTCCCTCTTGCTATCCTCAATCCTTGTATTTTAAATACATTTATTTTTGTTCTCTGCTGATGCATGCTGCTGTAGTGGAGTAGCAAGTTGGCCCTGGTGGGTTTTGTTACAAATCATTGATGAGTATCCTGTGTTCAGATTTTTTTAAGCCGTAAATCCAAAAAATGAATTGTATGGAAGCTTTGGGTGGTGGTAAATCAGAGGAAACTCATGGAATTGTTGATGTGTTCGAGAAATTGTTCAAGAAGATCCAGGCTTCTATTCCAAATAATGAAGCTGTCATTGATAAAGTGGAGATAACAGGTCATCTGTTGGTAAAAGGGAGTGTTATACACATATTCCTCTTCCTATTTTCCCAGTGTAATGTTATCCATGCTGTGGGCCATGGCTGCTCCTATTGCAATCACAGTGGCTTGTTTAAAATATATACCTTTGAACAAAAACTATTTTCATCAGCCTTCATATAGATTCAGTTTATATGGGTAGGGCTTCCTACCCCTTGCTGTAAGCTTCAGTTACTACCTGTATGCAATAATCATGTGGAAAGACTGTGTACAATGCTTCAACATCACTTGTGACCATGATGGAGTCATGGTCCAGTTGGATTTCCTTGATCTTTATCAGGTAGCCCATGGAATCCAGTATGAATGATTTGTTGCTTTCGGCTAGGGGCTTTATTTGCACCTCCAGATAAATTGAAGTAGGTTCAGTGATAGAGAGACTGCTGTCTATTACTGATCTGTACGGAGGGTCATGTTGTGGGGCTTTGGAATGCCCAAAAAGTTTAGGAGTCTAAGGTGGGTAACTGTTAAAAATTTGTGCCAGTCATTGATTATAAGTCCTTCCTCACTGAAGTTTGTGATTCCAGTTAGGATCCCTTCATAAGCATAGAAGATCCTGCCCAGATCCATGTTTTCATAATATGTAGGGGTATTAAGCATATTCAAGGTTTTAGCATTACAAGTCAGTGCACTGATGATAAACATGGCCCCTCCTTTGTCTGCCTTCATGATTGTTTTATCCCTACTTAGGCTGTTTAGTGCTCTCGTTACACTTTTGTCAAGAGTGTAATGTTTCCTCCTAGAAGGTGTGACAACTCACCACTGGGAACAGTAATCAAGGAGCCTCAATCCTAACCACTATCACCAGTGGGGTATGACAAGTACACACACAGTACAGTGCAATTTCTCTTAAGAGCACACCTGCAGTAAGTCTGCTGCTCAGTTCTCCCTCTTTCTCCACATCCCCAGTAAGACTATCCACTGGCACAGGTAGAGTTAAGATCTCAGCTGAGTGGCCAAGCCAAGACCTCCAGCACCCTCTCTGTCCATCCAGTGCTTCATGTTCCTGCCCAAGTAGCTGACACACACACACACACACACACACACACACACACACACACACACACACACACACACACACACACACACACACACACACACACACCTTGAGGTTTGACTTATATACACACACACACACACACACACACACACACACACACACACACACACACACACACACACACACACACACACACATCTGGGAATAGCTGGCACAGGTTTACCAGCTTTGCCCCCTAATGTCTGGACTATTGGGGTGGTTTTTACTGCCACTAGCCATATTTTTATCAGCTACATTAAGGTCCTTAACAAAGGGTGTCCAATCTTATTATGTAATGTTACTATTAATCTAAATGGTAGTTTGACCAAGATCAAGGCTATTAGGAGTGGCCCACATTGTCACCAAATAAACATGCAAGTACTCTCAGAACTTAAATATGTCTCACAAATATCAGCCACAATTAAAAGTTTAAATATATTTAATAATAAACAATAAAAGAACAAGAAAATGCTCAGTAAATAATCACAGTTACATCAGAGTTCAAAATCACAGGAAATACAACATTGCATGACAGTCTCAAATAAATAATGAAAACATCTAATCTATACTTCCCTATATTCCTGGCTGTAACTAATAGAAATTACTGTACCCTAGTTAACTTACTTACAGAGCAAGCAGGCAGATGTGGTGAGTGGATGTTCTTGTCAGGTCAAAGATAAAAATGCAAAATGCCCAGTCTCTCTCTCTCTCTCTCTCTCTCTCTGTCTCACAGAGTTCTTAAATTAATATCCCACATATTACTGCTGGGATACTTGCAGAATAACATAATTTCTTGTCATCTGACTTCAGCTCCATGGCTCACAATTATTGATGCAGCTGTAACATTTAGCATCTACCTGTGGAAATACATAGAACTTAGATCTTTTGACAGATGATAGAAGTTTTAAAATAGTTTACATTCCTCCACATTTCAAGACAATACAAAAAACATCTCTATTACAGATATACTGTCTCTTGTTGATTGAAAGTACGTAGTTGTAAAGTATAAGTTTTTCAGATATTCTTCTGAAGTTAACTTCTTGTGTTTTAATTTCCACTATTAAAATATATACATCTAAACATTTACAAAAGTGTATATACATTTCTGCTCAGTACTTTATAAAATATCTCTTCAGCACATATCTGTACAATATGACATGCAGTTCATTTGTAACACAAGTATCTTATATGAAGCATGTTGACAATTACAAATGACACACAACCACTTACAAAATTCCAGATAGAGGGGCTGGCAGTATCTCCTTCTGTCACACTTCTATATAAATCGCATTAATATTCACAAATGACATATGATTAGTTACAAAATTCCAGATAGCTGGGCTGCCAGTATCTCCTTTTGTTACAGTAGGTTTGTTCAGTATCTTGCAGATGTCTGCCTCACATTTGTTCTTAAAAGCGGTGATGGTGGGGTTGGGAGGGGGCAAAAAAATTTCTAGTTTTTTTTCATTTTCTTTCTTGGATTTACTTTTCATTTATTCATCTAAATTTATTACCTGTCTGTTTCCACTGTCTCTTTTGTATCTTCTTTTTCTTTTTTTAGCCTTCTTACCTCTTTCCTTTCCACTTATGTTTAACTTTCATTTTCTTTTCTCTTCCTTGTAGCACCTTTTAACTATATCCTCCATGTTTTATATATCTTTTCTTCTCTTTCGCTACTTTTATTGTCTTGTATCACAGTAATGTATTTTTCTTTATCTATGCTGCACTAATTGTTCATTTCTACTCTATGCTGAATGTAAGAATTGGCAGTTTTAACACTATTTTGTTTTAGTTTGGGCTTATTATTTTCTTTCCTTTATTCTCATCTATCCACAACATGAATTAAAGTGTCACATAAATACAAACACTGCTTATTGAAACAAACACCATAATATATTTACAGACAGAGCAAGAAAGGAATACCCAACTGTATGAACCACATAAAAATAAATACATTAACGTATATAATTATCACTGGATAAACCTTTGAACCAAAAATACTATTTTTAGAAAAATATATTGCATTGTTTGTAATTATAAACTCCATCACTTCTTCTAGAACTATACCTCCCCTCTCAGCTGATCATAAGCATATAGTCTTAAAGAAGCTGACTGAACAGTCTCCCCCCACCTTGAAGAATACAGAATGCTATCTCTCCTACCTGAATCCTACCCTAGCTTGGATGTAAGCAACTACATCTTCCTATCATAATTCTATACTCTCATTCACAGTTTTTTCTTGCATGTCATAACTAAAAAACAGGGAGGTATGATGTTATATTTACCCACCACAAGTTAATCCCCCTTCCCTGCTTTACATTAACTGTGACTGTATGAGTTATCTGTGGATGTTACTATTTTTTCCACCTGTCCTTGGTGTACTAAGCATCTTTCCATGTCTGTCCTTGAGCAATTAGCTGCAGTACTGCTGCGTCTTCTTACTCTTTGCTATATCCCTACCCTAAATAAAACTGACTTCCACCCCCTAAGGACTTGTATGTCAGAACGGATTTCCCTACTTCTACATGTCTTTCCCAAAGATTACTAGCACAATTGAATTCCTAGAACACATGAAGCATGCTCATTCTTGGCATTCTTTATCTCTTAGTATGCTTATCCCATCTATGCTTTAATCTTGCCACCTGAACCCAGAAGTAGCCTTATACATTGGTCCCAAGGCCTTGGAAACTCCTTTGTTTTTCCTACTCAGTACCTTACTTCTTATCATTCCTTATCAATCCACTAAGTCCCCTTCCCCCTCCCATTGACAACACCCATCACTTTCTCAAACCCCCTACTCAGCATCTCTGTGCTATAGAATAATCCACAACCCCCTATCTGCAGAGCTCTCCATGCCTTTACAGCTTATTCACATTTTACCCATATGTTAGATTGGCTTGTCTTCCTCTTACATTTCCATATTACTTCAGTTCTCTATCATTTAACTGCAGTAGTTTAACAATTCAGTCCTAAGACGTTAGCATCATTCCTGGAGTATTTCCTTCTCCTTCACACTCAACCCTTCCTTTACTGATAGGGTAACAAAAAGTATTCATCATGATTGAGTGCTGTACTTTTCAACCACCTTCGATATGCTGACCTACTGTCAGCCAAAATACTCAGATTCCTATTGTGGCATGCAGTTTGTTGGATCCATAACAGCCCCCCCCAAAAAAATGTTCTGTTTCCTTATATACTTGACATCTGTAAGGCAAATGGATTGGGCATTTTCACATATCTACCTAATCTGCTGTTTTACTTTCACTCCATACTCCCTTTCTGTGCCAGACTAAACTGTCCTTTTCCCATAACCTACTCTTCTGCTTTCTTCAGTGATCCCTGCTATACTTACTTGGGCCATTACTGCATTCTTCATGAAATCAGGCATCATCTACCCATAATGCTTTTCGGTTCTTGTGAGTCTTCTTCCACTAATTCTACTTCCTTTTAGCTTTCATTCAAAAATTTACAAATAGAATTTGTATCTCACCAATCCTCCGACAGTCCATTCCTACTTGAAAATGTCTAACCACAAGCAAAACTTTTGGCAGGATCCATCATCATGCAAATCTTTTAAACTCATTGTAAAAGGAGGTTTACCATCTGTTTATATCCATCTTGTAGCCCCTATGTGGATTTCAGTAGGTCTTCATAGTTACGCACTACTTATTCTTCACATGTATTAAAATCTTTGAGGCCCAAATGCTTCCTCCCTTCCACACTCACTATTGTAGCCTCCCGTATACTTTTCTTGACGCTTTCCTCTAACTGAACAGTTTTTAGTTACATTCTAAACCACACTCCTTATAGACCACCTATAGATAGCAGAATATGCAGTGATTCTGCTATCATCATGCTGACATCTGCAAATAAACTATAATGAGCCATTTACTCTCTCGACCTTCCTTTGGAATTATCTCTACCCTCTCTGTTGAAACCTTAGTTACAAGACGAAAGAGAACTGAGGAATTGGAGAAGTGGCTTCCTTGTTCTCATGTACACATATACATTTCTGTACAGGGAAACAATACCTAAGATCTTTATTTGGGAAGAGTTGTACAGTGCCAATAATCACTTAATTAAATACCCTCCAACTTTTCCTTCCTCCAAAACTCTAAAAGGGAAACTTCATTCTACCAAATCAAATAACTTGCTTATATCAGAAAATATCAGGCCAGCATCACAGAATGCATTCAATTTCTTATCTACAAGGAAATTACCTAAAAATAACCAGATTTCCTCAACTAGTCACTACTCTCCCTTTGGCAAAATTCATCCAGTCAGGTTTAGAATAATACCTTCCAAAATTTTGGCAAAGATTTGAGCCAAAAGAAATTTGATCTGCTATTGTACAAATTCTAACTTTCTTGCTCCTCTTCACTCCTCTTCAGTAAATCTATGACAGTAGCCCTGATATAAAATTTGGGCAACCACTCCAACTCAACTAACTTTGCCATTAACTTCTTATGATCTGTTTTGAATCCATCTTGAAAAACTGCCAGGATTGTCACTGACCCATTTTTCACTGGAGTAGGATACAACTCTATTATCTGTTCTTTGAGTCACTCCTGTCTCACCACTGTTAAACTCTCACTGGGCTGCCTTGCTGTTTCCTCATGCTCTTCTATAGAACCAGTAGTTTTTCTCCAGACCTTTGACCTTCCTGTCCTGGCCTTTGTGCCATTGTCCTTTCTTAACCATTATAGTATCATGAGATTTCACCTTTAAAGCACCCCACCGCATCCCAAAGTCATCCATTTTAGATCCAAGAAACTCTTTATTCCCCTTTACTCATATATAATCAAACCCATTTTTGAATATAATGATCCTTTTAACATGTGTTTGTCTAACATTTACCCTTGATTTGAGATACATTGGAAGTTCCTAACAAAAAAGATCAGTGGCCTCAAAAAATCTTAGTTGGCAGGACAGACTTGCAGTCATCTCTCTCTCTCTCTCTTTCTCTCTGTATTCAGTTTCTCCTCTGTGGGGAGCTTGTCTAACATCATCCATTATAAAACATCCATCTCTCTCTGTCTCCTATTCCTTCCCAGAAAAATAATGGCACCTCAAATACCCAGTTAAAGGTACTGAACCTTCATAGGTTCATATGCTCATAAGTAGGCCAACTGCTGTTGTGGGCTATTTTAAGCCTAGCTAGTTTAACGTTTGGTGCTTGAACGTACCTATCTCTTTTGTTAGTAGAGTGGCCTTACTCATCCAATGGTTGATAATTGTATGTTACCTATAGTAAGAATACCATAAATAATTTGTGGGGAAGCATGCATGGGATAAAATACTTAGAACAAGCCTCTGTCCATTAGACATACAGAGAGCAGTCCTTGGGTAGATTTTCTGATCCCATTCATAGATCCGAGTTGCACTTGAATATGGCCAGGGATGAGCTTTGTTTTATGTGGATGTGGAGTCTGTTCCAGGGAAGTGTTATCCTTTGTGAGATATACCTGTCCCTCCAAACCATTCTGTTAATGTTGCAGAAAAGGTTTAGAGCCTTGGATTGGATATTTCTGATGCCGTCTGATTTGTTGGTTTGCAGTAGCTCCATCATTATTGGGACAGATGATGTCTTGTATGCCAGACACAGAACACCTCTTAGTAGTCTGTAGAATACCAAGTATAGTGATGGGGCATTAAATTGGTCCAAGCAGGAAATATTGCTTAAGCCACATATCCTTTTAGTTAGGTATTTATGTGGCCATTTCATTTGTTGCATCTGCTTAGACAGACACATGCAACAAGAGAAATTATACTCAATGACTGGTCTAATAGGGTTGAGTAAAGGTGGACAAAAATACCCCTGCGATCTAGAAGAAATTCCCTTGTTTATGAACTACACAATATAGAAGGACTGCCTTACTACAATGGTGGTTGAAAGTTAGGTCACTGTCCACATAATTTCCCCAATCCCTAACAACTGGGTCATCTGAGGGGTGTATTGTCAATGCAGTAGTTCCCTGGGGTAGATGACTTTATTTATTTAACATTTGTTAACTGGGAAAGTCTGACTAGGAGAGAGCTTATTTTCAGTGGAGGCCTGGGGAGAAATGCTCCAAATGTATGTCTTTAGAATGTGGGAGGAAACTGGACTACCCACTTACCAAAGATTATGATAATGCATTTTTTGGCATTTTGTTTCAGTCCATAATACTGCTACCAGTCAAGTGTTTGGGAAAAACCTGTTCACAGGATGGCTAAATCATTTGAGGATTCAATGACTGCTCCCACTTTGCAAATATCTGCAAACTCAGCCACATCCCTTTGTATTGGCTTTTATTTCAGAGAAGTGGGACTCCACTAGTGACAAGACTGTCTGTGGAGGTAACTTCCCCTATTTAAATCTCCTGTATCTTATTTGTGAGACAAACTGGCATTCTAGTAAGTGATGCAGGGGTTTATACCCAGAATATTTAGCTTTTCTTCTATGCCTGATTGAGGAATTTTGTCAGAATCCTTAGTCAGGTCAAAGTATGTGGTGTGTACTATTTATCTTCATTAGTTGTTTTGATGACATTTTCAAAAAAGTCCACCATGTTGAGTAAACATGACCTGCCCTTAACAAATCCAAACTGAGACAGGTCCAGTGTTTGGAGGTTCCTTATGTCCTAACTGATTAGGCCTACAATAATTATTTCAGTTCAGAATTATGGATCATCGGCAGATAAATGATACATGATGGTATGATATTTTATTTATTTATTTGCAGTTTGTTAACCAGGAAAGTCAAGTGGGCCAAGGTGAGCCCTTTTTCAATGGAGGCCTGGGAGAAAAGCTCCATGTGAATACATATACATGTAGCCAAATACAAAATGCATACAGCTAAAATACATATGCATGCAGTCAAAATACAAATATAAAATTATAAGATAAACAATATAATGAGACATAGGATCAAAATTAATAGAGGGTGTTATGACTATCAAATCAGTAGGGTTAATACAGTTTTATGTAATACAATAACATTTTGGTTAATAATAAAGGTAAGTGTGTAATATTTTTTGCTTTATAGAGCAGAGAGAGAGTGAGAGAAGTAAAATATAGAGTATGGAGGAAGGGGAACAATAGGTTATGTTAGAGTTAAGTTGGGTACAGATAAGGTATGGATGATGGAAGTGGAGATGTAAGGTGGAGGCTCAGTGAACAGCTTAGGAAGGGTGGGAGCAGGAGCATTCCCATTTGGAAGAGAGATGAGAATGAAGAAAGGTTTTGAAGCTAGTGGAGTTCTGGGAGGTACACGTAGGGAGGAAGTGAATTCCATTTCCGTGCAAGAGAGAAAGACCAAAGGTGTTGACCAGGAGTGTATAATGGCTTGTATACTTTGAGTAGGTTTTGATTGTTAAACCTGAGGGATCAGACAGGAAGATGCATGGTAAAGGTAGAAGAGAGAGAAGGACAATATGAGGGCTTAAAGATGAGTTTATGGGCAGTAGAAAGGTGAATATAAGAAAGATAGTTGGGGAGCTCCCGCCAGTTTAAGGAGTGTAGAGTCGCAGTGATGATATGAAGAACTGGAACCTAGAGCAAACTTTGCAATTTTGTTGTAACAGGATGCCAGTTTAGATTTGAGTGTGGAGAGAGGATAGGCAGTGGAGAGAGTACGTTTAGTAGAAAAGGTAAGAAAGTGATTGTGGAGGTAAAGCATACTAAGTTTTTGGTGTGCTTTCTTAATAGTAGTTTGAAGATGAATATCAAACTGGAGTTGTTCGTCAATAATGATACCTAGGAGCTTGGTGTGAGATATTTCTTCAATATTTTGGCTCATAATTGAGAAGGTGATTTTGTCTATTTTGGTGTTTTTATTTGGGATGAATATTATTTTGGTTTTAGAGGCATTAAGGGCTAGGTGGTTGTTGAACATCCAAGCCTCGGTGCTGGTGAAGGCTGCCTGAGTAGCTTGCAGGAGTGTGGGGAGAGATTTAGCAGAAATGATAATCTCAGAGTCGTCAGCATATTGGATGATTTTAGTATTAGGGATGCAGAGATGGAAATTGTTTATTAAGATGTTAAGAAGTAAAGGGCCAATATATAAGTGGATATAGTCATATCCTAGTATATTCATCACATCCTGAACAAATTTGCCCTTAACATCAAGCAAAGTAGCACACTTGCTATCTTCAGTATAAGTATGGATAATTGGATGGACAACCTCAGTATCTCTTTGGTTCAGGTTGCATTGCTTTTCTTAAAAGCCAGTCCTTTTTAACAGCCAATCACCAGTCTCTCCAGCATGTGTAAAATAGTCTTATACTTTCATGATCTGCCCATAACTCTTTTGTCTTCTGCTTCATTTTATCAATTTTTCTGTATGCACTGGTTGATAAACTTAAATAAATATAAAATAAACAAAGAAATCATCCACCTTGATTATTTCTATATTTTTTGAAAACATCTCCCATATAGCCCAAAGATGCAAGAAACCATAGGTTCATAGGTTGGTACTAGGCTATCTTCCCTAGGGCCTATAAAAGCCTAGCCATAACAATTACCTGGCTATTTCTTCCCACACTATTTACTTCCCAACCTCTCTTTACTGCCTTTTAACTCTCACATTGTGTTTAAAAGGTGAAAACATCTAGTTTTTAAGTTCTACTGTTACATAGAAAACAACTTTCTTTTCTTACCATTTTGTTAATTTCCCATAAGTTATCACCTGTTTATACTTCATTAAATTTAGCTCTAAATTCTTCAGCTACAGCTAAAGTCACCTACTATAACAAGCATTAACTAGAACAGCAGGTACAAGTACGACTCAGTCATTGTCCACACTGGTGTGAATGACCTGAGACATACCTCCTTGGACTACATGAAAAGAGACATAGAGGAGCTCTCTGATTATGTAGCCCAGGCAGGTATGACCCTGACCTTCAGCAGTATCCTACCTTCACCAAGAATGATGCCACAATACAGTGACAAGATAATCAACTTTAATAATTGGCTTAAACTCTGGTGTCATTCAAAGGGGATCCAATGTCTGTCTGCCTGGGATGACATGCTGGACAAGCCACACTGCTTCGCAGGGGACAGCTTGCACCTGTCACCTCTGGGCTTCCGGATATTGGCAAAGGCTCTTGCCACCCCCATAGTGCCTTTTTTAGGCAAGGCTCAAATTCTAAACCTACCACCCTAGAACACAAAAAAAGAAAAAAACTAAGGGTAATGCTACTCAATGCCAGAAGTCTCAACCTCAAGATGCACGCACTCGAGGCTCTTCTCAGTATGGAGAACATCGATGTCTGTGCTGTGACTGAAACCTGGTTCAGGGCTCCTGAGAGCACCCCGGCACTATCAGGTTTTACCTCATATCATGCGTTCCGGCCCCAAAATCTGGACAACACCAAGAAAGGAGGGAGGGTGTCCATATTCATCAAGGACACCCACACCTCAAGGTTGGTGGCAACGCACGATGCAATGGAGACCATCCAGGTGCAATTAACCATAGGCAAGACTGCTCTGCAATTTGTAGCATGTTACAGGCCACCCTCTCAAACTCAGGAACTTCACATAGCTTTCCTGAAAACACTGGAGGGGATAAATGTATCTCCAAACACCATCATACTAGGTGACTTCAACTACCCAAATATAGACTGGGATCACTACTCAAGCCCCAACACTCTAGCCCAAAGGTTCCTAGAGTTCATAAACTCAAATGCCATGGAACAACTAGTCTCCATCCCCACAAGAGGAGAAAACATACTAGATCTCATCATCACGAACATGGGGTCACAATGTTCAACACCGGAAGTATACCCCTCACTGGTGAGATCAGATCATAAACTAATCTCACTGGAAGTCCACATCCCGCCCCCACCTGAGATAAAAAAAGACCACAGTGAAGAACTTCTCAAAAGCCGACTTCACACTTCTAAAGACTAGTGTGGTCTCTTTTAAGGCCCCCGAGCCTGTGGAAACCATTACTCAAGCCGCTGAATCACTTACAAATGCCTTCTACCAGCACCTACAGGACTGTATGGATCAGGCAATCCCAAATAAAACAAAGACTCTTTGTACCAAAGGCAAGCGTCCAGTCTGGTGGACCCCAGCCATAAACAAGCTCTAAAACAAAAGGAGGAAGCTACTACAAGATAGAGCAAAATCCTTAAAAGGGAAGACACCTTTGATCATTATAAGTAAAAAACTAAGATCTCTCATAAAATCATCCAAGGCAAATTTTGAGAGAAAAGTCGCTAAGGACTCAAAAGACAATCATAAGGCCTTCTTTAGCTATGTTAGAAACCTGGGAGGAAACTCCCAGATATGCTCAGAATTAGTTCAAAATGATGTAAAAAGTACTGAACCTACAGAAATTGCCAACATACTGGCTGACAGGTTCAGTGCAAACTTCTCTCCCCCCTCCCCCCCAAAAGGAGAGATATCTATACCAGAGGATTGTAGCCCCCCAAACATCTCTAACGCTCAGGTGAGAACTGCTCTCTCCAAGGCGAAAAACACAGCATCCATGGGACCAGATGGTGTCCCCGGTTGTGTGCTCCACGAACTCAATGAGGAATTAAACATGCAGTTAGGGCAGCTGTTTAATCTTAGCCTCACCTCAGGATACGTACCCAAGGAGTGGCATACGGCAACTGTGGTCCCACTTCACAAAGGCGGTGCCTCCACCGACCCTGGAAATTACCGTCCCATCAGCTTGACAAGCCTGATCTGCAAAGCTATGGAGAGGATCATAATGGAACTCATAAATAAAGACATAGGGGACTTGTAGACTTTGGATCCAACCCAGTTTGGCTTTGTCAAAGGCAGATCATGCCTTTTAAACTTGGTTGACTTTTTCGAAACAGTCACCAAGGCCATTGATGAGGGAAAGGCAGTCCACACAGCCTACCTCGACTCGGCAAAGGCTTTCGACACAATAACCCACTCAGGTATCAGTGAAAAACTCATCAGCTTAAATGTAAACCCATACGTCACAAGATGGGTTGCAAACTGGCTAAGTGACAGAACCCACAGGGTCAGAGTTGCTGGCGCCATGTCAGACTCAAAGCCTATCACAAGTGGTGTCCCACAGGGCTCAGTCCTGGGCCCACTCTTGTTCGACATCTACTTTACAGAAGTACAAGCAAACACAGGAGGGTTATGGCTGACAAAGTTTGCAGATGACTGCAAACTGGGCGCAATAGTCGAGAACACATCTGACACAGATATCCTTCAGAAGGGTCTTATAGAAACGGATAACTGGTGCCAGAGCCATGGCCTAAAGTTAAACGCCAAAAAATGCATAGTCATACCCTTCGGGAAAAACAAGGTTACCCCTAGCTACCATATAGGTGGCAATCCACTAAGCACAGAAGAGGTTATCAGGGATCTGGGGACCCAGGTTGACAGTAACCTTTCGTTTGACACTCACGTTGCCAAAGTAGTTAGGAAGACCTTCTACATTGCCCACCTGATCATGAAGGGATTCACATCTAGATCAAGGGAGGTCATCGTCCCCCTGTACTCATCACTCATCAGACCAATGATTGAGTACAATGCCCCATTCAGAATGTATCTGACCCGACACCTGCAGCAACTGGAAAGGCCCGAAAAGTTCCTCACCAAAAGGATAAAGGGTCTCAAAAATATGTCTTACGCTGCCCGACTGAAGGAACTCCAGCTCTATTCAGTCACTTACCGTCTGCTCAGAGGTGACCTGTGCCTGACATACAAGGCCATGTCCAACCCTGAATTGATGAACATGCTTCACCTCAAAAAATCTAGATCCCTCAGAACTACAAGGGCAGGAGAGTTAAACCTTGACACGGTTATTAATAGGACGTGCTGGTGGGACAGATTCATCACCCAGAGACTCCCTATGCTGTGGAACAAAATCCCGGTACATGTGAGGCAGAGCACCTCGCTGGCTTTGTTCAAGAGAAATCTTGACCAATGGATGGGAGATCGCAGATATACCCCAGGGATTACCTCAGTGTCACTGCTTGACAGAGGCACAGCAAAATAATGGGCATAGCATCCTTCAAACTAAAGGGGTGGCAAAAGCCACAAAACTCTGGGCTAGGCTTATAAATGCCCTTGGGCAGATAGCCTAGTATGAACCTATGAACCTATGAACACATTTTTTCATCATCACCATCAACTTTCTTTTTCCCATTTTACATGAAGTTGGGGTCTCACATCAACTGTCACAACTTCTCTCTCTCTCGCTCTATCTCTCTCTCTCTATGTTCAGTGCCACACCCCTTACTTCTCTTAACAGTCACAAATGCCTGTCTTAGATCTTCTGTATTGCAAGCTGTCTTTTGACTATACATCCTTGTCTCTTCTTGCCCTTTTCTTGTCTCTTTCAAATTTTCTTTTCCAAATTATCTACTGCTTTCCTGTATATGTGGCCAAAAAAAACTATAATCTGTTCTCCTTGTCATTCTCTGTAATTTAGGCTACTTTGGCTTGTGCTCTGATGTCCTCATTTCTTCATCTGTCCCACATTGTGCATCCTGCAACCCATATGAGGCACTTCATCTCTTTTGCTTCAGTGTTCATCACTTCGTCTGTGTTAAGTGTTTAGGCTGTGCATTGGTTGCACCATTATTTTGTACACCTTACTTATAAACTACTTTGTCATTCTTCTGCCACACATATTACTTCTAACATGATATGCCAATTGGTTGCACCACCTCTGAATCTAGCTTTGACTTTGTCATTCAGACTTCTCTTTTTCTCAACCACACCTTCCAGATACTTGAAGCTGTTAAGCTAGATCCTCCATCTCAATGTTAAGCTTCTTCTGATATCTCCCATTTGCTGCCGTAACTACTGTCTTGTATGTAGTCAGTTTCATCCCATGTGCCTTTAATTTTGCATCGTACCTTTTTGTGGATGTAATTCATCATCATTATGAAAAGCAATGGGTTCAGACCTAACCCTAAATGCCCACCGACTCCCACTGGGTATCCCTGTATGAGTCCAAAGATTGGTCATTCTTTTGTTTTTGAGTCCTTGTACATAGCCTGCACTAATTCTGCTAGTCTTTATTAAACTTTAAACCTTCACAGGACTGCCAAAATTAGCTTCTTTTGAGACATTGCCTTATCCTTTTTTCCAAGTATAGAAATGCCTCACTGGACTCTTTATTTTCCACTGTCTGTCTCACTATGAATATAGAGTAGCAATCTTCTGTCCTAGCCTATCCTCTTTATAGGTTCATAGGTTCATAGGTTGGTACTAGGCTATCAACCCTAGGGCCTATACAAGCCTAGCCATAACAATTCCCTGGCTATTTCTTCCCACATTATTTACTTTCCTCTCTCAGTACTCTCCTACCAGGTCTTAATCTCTACCAGTACTTAATCTCTCAGTACTCTCCTACCAGGTCCTTATGTAGCTCTGACCAAAATCTTTTACAAATATACAAAGCTAAAACTAAATTTGGAGTACAGCGATCACAATACAGAGTGGAATGGGAATATTCCCTTTTCCTCGCTGTAGTGCGAGCTCAAAGTATAAGGTATATAGAAGTAGGGCGGTGTGGGGAGCACAGCCCCCCACATGGGGTTTGCAGGGGGGCTTGCCCCTTGCAAAACATGTTTTCTGTGTGCTTGTTTTTTTAGTCAGTCGATCCAGTGATTAGGCTTCAGAAAAAGTGCACTTTTGTTGAAATGCACTTTCCCTGAAGTGAGCATCTACTTTGTTTGTAACATATTTTCGAATAAAGTAGATCCATAATATATCTACATATATATATATATATATATATATATATCTATATATATATATATATATATATATATCTATATCTATATATATATATATATGTGTGTGTGTGTGTGTGTATGTATAAATATATATATATATATATATATATATATATATATATATATATATATATATATATATATGTGTGTGTGTGTGTTTGTGACCCAGCGACCACTACAACGGCCCCCACAGCTGCTATTCCAGCAGTACCAGTGGCCACGACCTGTACCCACCCTCCACAGCCTCTAACCCCAGCTGCCCCTCCTGATCATACTTCAGCTGCAGAGCCAAACACATTTGTGGGTCAGCAGCCTTTTTTAGGGCAACCTCAGACTCAGCAGATGGTCCCGACGACGGGACGCCTGACCAGAGGCTACCAGAGGGGGACAGGGAGAGGGAGAACACGTGGCAGGGGCCGAGGACAGCAGAGATTTGCACAATGGGGCAGACCAATGACAATGAGGAGCGCTGCCCGGAGACCATAAACAGACCGGACCAGCTTTTGTCAAGTAAGGTTTTCAATTTAACTGATAGAGTACTAACAGAAAACCACAACAATCTGCTCAACAAAGGATTCACTTTTTTACCCTCACAGAGGGCCAGCATAACCAATGTCCTGCTAGACCTTAGACTGTACCTTCGTAAAATGAACCTAAAAGTGCTTTACTGGGATGAGGAAGAAACAGGAACCAGTTCAGACCCAAGCACAAATGAGTCAGTTTATGACCCTCCACCGGATCCCAGAAAAAGAAGCCTATACACACCAGCTCTCAACAATACGCTCACAACTTTCCAAAAAGTCTGCGAGCATGAGCTTAGGCAATTACTTAACAATCCGAACAATCACAAATGGCATAATCTCACTATGCCTGAATGGAAAGCCCTTCAGGAGCTTAGCCAAGATAAAAATCTGCGCATCATGAAAGCAGATAAGGGTACAGGTCTAGTGCTGATGGAGCAGGATGCCTACATCTGCAAAATCAAAAACCTGCTGCAAAACCAGGACACCTACTTACCAGTAACTCGCAAGGAAGTGAACAAACACTTCACCGGAATAGACAGGCTGCTTAAAAGACTGGAAAGGGAACAACAACTCACACTGGAAGAATTTGTCTTCCTATCTGTGCACAACCCTAGCCTAGGGAGAGCATTTGGCATCCCCAAAGTGCACAAAAATCAAGCAGACCCCCCTTTCCGACTGATTGTGTCTAACAAGAAGACCAAAACTGAACCCATAGCGGAATACCTGGACCAAACATACAATCCACTCGTGCAAGCCACAGCCTTCTATATCAAGGACTCATGTGACTTTCTTAATATACTGTACAGTTGCAATCTTGATTTTTCTAAATGTATGCTTGTTACATTGGATATAGTAGCACTCTACTCAAACATCCCGCACAGGGAAGGGCTTAAAGCAGTTGAACTTTTTTGAAAAAATATGCAAAATGTAAACCCAAAAAAACAGAAACTTTAATTGCCTTGACCACTGCAGTACTGAAAAATAATTTCTTTTACTTTGATGGAGAAATTTACTTACAGCTTAAGGGAGTTGCCATGCGGTCCAAAATGGCCCCAGCTTTCGCCAACTTGGTGCTTAGCACATGGGAACTAGAGTCCCTGATACACCTAGGAGGCTTTAACAAGGTTCACCTCTACCGCCGTTATATTGATGACATTTTTTTTGTGTGGGAAGGTACCAAAATGGAACTCAATTCCTTCCTTCACACACTTCAAAACAGTATCCCGTACCTAGACTTTACAGTCTCAGGCTACGGTAACCATGTCTCATTTCTTGACACCCAAATTTCAATTGACCCACATTCAGGATCAATCAGCTCTAATGTGTTCCACAAAAACACATACCGCAACAACTTCCTGGACTACAGGAGCCAGCACCCCTTCTTTATGAAGAAGAACGTGCTTAAGGGACAGTTTATCCGTTTGTCCAGAATAATCTCAGATGACAACACTTTCCGTACAGAAAGCCAGTTCCTTTACAATCTGTTTCTGAACAGAAACTACCCACCCACCCTGATCTCACAAGTATCCATGGAAGTCGCCCAGTACCACGAGGAGAGATACAGACCCATCCTCACTCATGGTTTTACCCCCAAGCAACCGAGCCACATGGTGATGGGCACGGACAGAAGCTGCAGTTTTCCAGCCCGCATTAGAAGGGATTTGCTCCCTATAAAAAACATCATTATCAAGAACTGGAATATAATCAGGGCAGATAAAGTTACCTTTCGAGCCCTTGGCAGCACCCAGACCTTTGCCCACAAGAGGACCAGGACTCTAAGGCAATTTTTTGATAAAACAGAAGCACCCATCCTTAGGAATCCCTCCAATGCTGACACACAGACACCCACCATATATATAAATAAAATAAATAAACACATCTGATAAGAAATCAGTACATTTCATTTTGTATATTTCATTTTCTGATGAAAACTATGAAATCTAGTTAGCTATTAGGTATAGGCTATATAATATGGAGGGATAAAGCCATGACAAGATCCAATTAAAATGAATATTAAAATGAATGGAAGAGCAGAATGAGGAAGATATGAGTAAACCATCTGCTGTTGTCTCACTCACATTAGGG